>NC_053126.1:35808602-35848602 GCF_010015445.1 Perca fluviatilis
TGTATTATTGTCTGAACAGATGAACGTGGGACCTTCAGGCATCTGGAAATTGTACCCAAGGATGAGCCACACTTGTAGAGCTCCACAATTATTTTCCTGATGTCTTGGTTGATTTCTCTTGATTTTCCCATGATGTCAAAGAAAGAGGTGTGCCTTTATATGCATCCACAGGCATGCCACCAATTAACTCAAATGGAGATCTAAAACAGAAAAAGTTTACTCTGATTTCATGTATGACAGTAAAGAAATCAAAGTTTACTGATAAGTTTTCTGAAGTGTATGTAAATATCTGGTTTCAGCTGTATAATCATATGTTTTGCTATGTTAGGTTTGTGTGATATGCAAAAGTGATGGTTTTAATCACTCACCTTTTCAAGCTTCATGCTCCACATATACGCTATCTATAAACGACTAAGCTAAGATGAATTTACAAATTTTGTTATTAAAGTACTGTTTATGCATATTTTCATTCTACATGGATTAAATCTGTAAATTAAACCTTTATTTAATTTATTTGTTGCAAAGTCCCCACTAATTACGATGGAATTTGTGTGAATTATGTAAATACCATGCAAATGAGGTCCAACCAACCAACCATGTTAACTCAGTTTTTTACAAGTCCCCATATAGGATGGGGAAGTCATTACTTTATCAATTCAGATGTTTGAAGGTATAAGCTAACAAAGCTATGGTGAGATACCGTATATCTATTTTCCTACGTCTAGCACCTTTAGAAAGGGTGGCCCCCACAAGTGATGGTTATAAAGTTGGTCCTCATAAAACATATAAATGAGTGTGTGTGTGTGTGTGTGTGTGTGTGTGTGTGTGTGTGTGTGTGTGTGTGTGTGTGTGTGTGTGTGTGTGTGTGTGTGTGTTGTGTGTGTGTGTTGTTGTGTGTGTGTGTGTGTGTGTGTGTTGTGTGTGTGTGTGTGTGTGTGTGTGTGTGTGTGTATGAGCGGTGGATAGCAGAGTTTGACTGTGCGTGATGTGTGTAGATGCTATTAGTTGATAGCAATTGTCTATATCTCCAAGAGAGATCTTCCAACATTGATAGATTTTGTAGACAGAAAAAAGACAATTAAAATAATCTAACAAACAAAACAAAATTAACAGAACATTGTATACCAATAATAGAATTACAAAGTCGAACAATATCACATTTGGATATATCAATTCAAAAATAAAATAGCAGTTCGCTTGGAGGGACAAGCTCCCTATTTTTATTTTATTTTTATTGTTTAACAATCTCATAGTTTTCTTAAATCCTCTCTTTTTTAGTAAATAACAAGAACCTTGTTTGAGTCAGAGTTTTGATGTAATCATAGTGGCCTTTCAACACCCTTCAGGGTCTTTCAGTGATATGTTTAGAGGATAAATAGTTGTGGTCTTAAATTCTTAGTTTCTGGTCTTAAGTGATATATAATGTGTCGGTCATTCTCTGAACAGGCCGTCAAATATTATGATATTCATATTATATTGACCAAGTTGTCAGTTGCATTCATTCCTGTATGTATTTATTTTGTATAAGTAATGATTATGATAAATAATTGAGCTCAGGTTGAAATGCAGATAACATGAGACCAGGGTAGCATTACTTACTATTAAATACTTCAAGATAGTACTACTTACTTTTAACGTTGGTGTTTTACAAAAAAAACAAAAAAAAAAAACAGGGCAGAGTGCAAAGTTGAATCTCATCTTACATTTTTATACATATTGTGTACGTCAAGCAGAATACAATATCATTTTAAAAGCTGTATTAATACAAAAATGTCACAAGCACTTTGTTTTTTTTCATAAAAATTAGACCCACCGTTTTGCTAGTCTTTGTGTCTCACGATTTTAGGTCTATAGAGGGTCCGTGGCAGGGGCAGAGACTGTTGGTCAGCATCCCCAAATATCAATCTTTTTCTCATGTTTTCATAAGAACTCCTTATTTTGTCTCTTCTGATGACATAGTCAATGGTATCAAACTGTTTCTTCAAAATCTCCCAGTCACACCATTGTATAAAGAAGACATTTTTAAACCATTTGTTGTATTCCTCGTTAGAAACAGGGTATGGTTTTAACTTCCATTCTTCAGGACCACGGGCTGCAACTAACTTCTCCCTGTCGCTGCATACGCTAAGGAAAATAAAATCCTCTGTAGGTCTAGTGAAACGGTCTGCTTCCACACAATAGATACTGGCGCCAATGCTACTGTCCCATTGACACACATACACTAGCTCAGGTAAGCCAGGATTGTCAAGGTCTGGGCAGACAACCTCACGAAAAAGGCTCCAGTCTTTCACAGAGATTGTACAGGCTGTTTTGGCTTTGCCAGATAGTTCGACAGCAACACTAGTGTAAACAGCTAATGTCACGTATCCTGCACTGTATCAAATTGAATATCTGTATCCATTGACACCGACATATTCTAGATCAGATGTACACGATTCAGTCATGCTTGTAGGAAAGATCTCTGGACGGAATCGCGGCTTTCTGGCGGAGCCTGGCTCAAACCGCCTGTTGTTCCAGTATTAGCATCGCCGTCGTCTGATGCCTCTTTTCGAGGGGCCTGTCGCAAGCCAAATAGTGTTCCAGTCTCTCCACCTCCCCATAACTCTTTTCGGGGCTTAGTGTACAGAGCAAATGTAGTGGGTCCTACTCTAGCTGTCTCACCTTCTTCAACATCAGATGATCCTGATTGTTGTCCAAATGTGTGGATAGACATGGCTGAAAAACGATTCCTCTTGTTTTCACCAAAAGAATTAAAAAAGAAAATCCGCAGCTGGTTTTGTTGAAGGGTGAGAAAAAACGAGCTAGTTAAAAAGTGAGCAGCCATCATGAAACCAACCAAACCAGATTCGGCCGCTAGAGGCACAGCTGCGTGATGCGCACACATCTTTGATTTCTCACTGGTTCGCTTATTTGAATTGAAAACGCTATTTCTGGTATAGAGTGTTGGAGCATGGGAAAAAGGGGTGTGTTGGGAAAAGGGGAGTGAACACCGGGCCAGAACGAAGCAGGCCACGAGGTTCAGACACCGAGCCTAGCTATGTGCATCTCCAACCTTTGGGCTAAGTCATTTCTCCCAACCTTACACAGCGATGCGTAATGCGGTTTCCCGTATATGAACGTGTCATGATTTACATGCTCTGTGGATGCTTTTACAAGGTCACTGACACTCGTGACACATTCAGACTTGCTGCTTGGGAGATGCAGGGTCCATATGAATCGTGTCATGGTGTCAGCGTCGAGGTCCCCGAGTGTATGGCACACATTCTCCCTGACATCAGCTGCATTTCCTTGGATAGCTTTGAGATATTCAGCAAAGGTAAAGGGTCGTGGCTGATTTGACGTTTGGCCACCGTCACGGGTGCCGCTAGGGATCCTTTCCACCAGGTCATTACGGTGTATGCGCTTCAGCAGGATGATCAAGACTGCGCGGGCTTTATCGTTGTAGCGCCGGGCGATTGCATCTGCTATCTGGGTTCTATGAGTCAGACGATCCATAACGGCTCGAGCAATGGGGCTTCGACCAAACACTTGTATGTCGCGCAGGAAATACTTGAGTCCCACAAAATCCTCAGTGCCGAGATCGTCCAAGATGGCGAGTATCTCTCCGGACACCTCGGGTGCTGCGGACGAGCCACAGAAGACGTTGTGGTTGTCGTTGTCCTCCCAGGTTTCCATAAACGTCTTACAAACACCGTTGCCCTTCTTCCTTGCATGGTCGATCAAGGCCCTAGCCCTGTCCCGAGTGCCTCTCATAGCCTGGATGTACTCCAACTCTTCACCTGATATCATCTCGTGGTGCAACAGAACATCGGCCACGTAGTTCACTCTGGCCATGTTACTGGCCTCTATGTAGCTGAGTCTTTTTCAGGTAAGACTTTCCATGGTAAGATACTCTGTGTGAGGCCACATTCAAGCTTGTTAGACGGTGGATGCTTGTTTGGACATGTGTGTCTTTCATAAAGTAAAACGGGAGACCCTCTCTCTCTCTCCCCTCTCTCTCTCTCTCTCTCTCTCTCTCTCTCTCTCTGGTTCCTTACACACGTTCTGCTCACTGCTCCAAATAGTGTAACGATACTTGATTTAATTCTTACTCAGTCCGTCATTTCAAACGCATCTGTGGCATGTTCTGTCGCTGTCTGCTTCAGTCTTTATACTATTGTAAGGGGGGTGTGGTTAGGAAAATTCTGGAACGGGGCGTAGTTTGGAAACTTCTGGAAAAAAGGTGTGGTATGGAAGCGTTCTGGGCGTGGTAAAAAAACAAAACACTGTTGTTTTCTTTGAATTCAGTTTTATGAGGGTCGTAAATACTTAAGGAAGTACTGATCTTTTTTAAATTGACATCTTTCACCACATTAAACACATTTTTTTTATTTATTTATTTTTTGTCAAATGTGCTAGTTACATTAAAATTATACAAAATAAGTTTTGTATTCACAAATTCATGTTGAACATACCATATCTTGCCTGTAAGACTTACATTTTGGCGACATTGTTTTAATTCTGAATTACAACGCAACGTCTCTAAAACATAAATGCATCCGGTGAAGTCATATAACTTCAAGTTAGAACTATTTACTTTTAACGCTGGCGTTTTACAAAGAAACATATTTGGTTCAGGTTGCATTTTGTATAAATACAAAAGCATACTTTTTGTTTTTTAATTTTTGTTTGCATCTTTCACCACATTAAACACAAACAATCTTTTAAGTCAATGTGGTTACATTTAAATGATACAAATGTATTCACAAATTAAAATTCATATGCATATGTGTGCGAACATTAGTGGCTCACATGCAGCGGCAACATGACAACATGTACTGACAACATGAACTGTGTCTGTTTGTGTGCGTGTGTTTCATGTGTATAATGGCACACAAGCACAGGAAAGTTGTAGGAGTGTGTGTATGGATGAATATTATACTTTTTTTTTTTCTATGGCGGTCATTTTGACCGTAAACAAAAAATAAGTGTGACTAAGTTGAATAAATCACTCAAAATTCAAAGAAAGTAGTCACAATGAATGTTATGTGTTCAAATGCCATTTGTGGTTTGTGTGATCTGTTGAAAATGTTTTTTTTTTTTTACTACTTCTCACTGGTTCGCTTATTTGAATTGAAAACGCAATTTCTGGTAGAGTGTTGCTGTGGGCATGGGAAAAAGAGGCGGGGAAAAAGGGTATGTTGGGAAAAGGGAGTGAACACCGATCCCCGGGCCAGAACGAAGAAGGCACAGCCAGATGAGTACGGAGCAGCGGAGGACGCAGGAGGGCCAGACATATGGACTAGAGCTAAGCATGCACAGACATACGATCAACATGTACTGACAACATGAACTGTGGCTGTTTGTGTGTGTGTGTGTGTGTGTGAGCGTGAGTGTGTGTGTGTGTGTGTGTGTGTGAGTGTGCGTGAGTGTGTGTGAGTGTGTGTGAGTGTGCGTGAGTGTGCGTGAGTGTGGGTAGAAATGCATTGACCTTTGGGCTTAGGCCCATTCACGCTTATTACAATCACTTACTTGGCCTGTTGTAAGAGGAGCCTTACACATTCCTATTTTACAACTCTGCCTTACACACGTTCTGCTCTCTGCTCCAAAGAGTGTAAAGATACTTGATTTAATTCTTGGTCATTGGCTCATTTCAAACGCATCAGTGTTACTCAAACTTACATTCATGCTGTGTGTAGAATGAAAAACCTATCTTTCTCTGTTTCAAACGGGGAAGAAACCCTTTTTATGCTCAAAATTTAACGCTACACCCCTCTTCTCTCACTGACTCATTTCAAACACATCCGGATATTTCATCTCTAACGCTCATTGGATCATTTAAATGAAGATATTTCTACTTCCTGTGACGCCCTCATTGCATCACTTAACGCACGTCATTTCCGGGGGCACGCCTTCCTTCTAGAAGCTTCCAGAACAGACCAGTCACACACACCTGGAAGGCATCAATCACTTTCTGACAGGTCGTGACCTCTTGACCCCCCAGGTCAAAAGGTCATCCATCAAAATCCCACATTCCAAAGTGACAGAAACCCCTGCTTATACTCTCTTCCACCAGACTCCATGTAAATAATCAGGACTTTTAGCATGTATAGAGCCAGCATATCTCCACCAGACTCCATGTAAATAATCAGGACTTTTAGCGTGTATAGAGCCAGCATATCTCCACCAGACTCCATGTAAATAATCAGGACTTTTAGCGTGTATAGAGCCAGCAAAAGTACTGATATTTACATGGAGTCTGGTGGGTTTGGTGATGGTGATTTCGGTGCTGTTGAAACAAACAAACAAACAAACAAAACAAAAAAAACACACAATAAATGTCAAACATCAGGGAAAATGCCACAAAAAAGCGGTGATAAAAGCTTCAAAAACATCAGAAACAAAGATAAAACAAAGATTGGGTGTTTTTCCCAAATGATGTTGAGAACACAAACCCAACAGAGACGTGTCATTAGTTTCTTTAATAATTCTTTTCCAGTACAAGATGCTGCATCACTTTTCTTTTTTCTTTTTTTTATTGAAGTTTTATAACATTTTATTAGGAACGACAGAATCAATAAAGATTTGTACACAGTTCAACCAGAAGGAATGTTTCATGTCTTACTGGGTCAATAAAAAAACAAATATCAAAATGATAGCATCAGATTTTTAAAAACAACACAGTTAACGGAGTGAGTTCCCCCGTATACCTGGAAGTAAAATACTAGTTAACTGGCAGAAAGTACTTTAAAAAACAGAAGTACTCGCACACATTTGGCAGAAGATTGAAAAATACTTCAAGTACTTTAAACTGCAGAGGACTCGGAACCAGAACCCCGTATTCTCAAGATGAAGAAATGATTTTTATAACTTCAGACCAATATTCCCCTAACACTTCGGCTACAGTGAACGTGTAACGTATGCGGAGCATTTCACCGGAGGTTAGAATGCCAACACAGAGGAAGAGGAAGGGGACGGACATCCGGCGGATGTAATCGTGGATATAAACTAATTTACAATCTTGTCTTAATTAGAGATGCACCGATTGACTGGCTGGTAACCATAATTGGCCGTTTTTTTACGTGATCGGCCATGACCGGCGACCGGCCGGTCAGTCTGACATATGCCGATTTTATGCCGGTTCAAATGCTATAAATAAATAACCTTGTAAAGGCTACCATACACAATGTATAGGAATTATATATAGGCTAGCAAATAATAACAATAAACCCACTATTAATTACATTGATCTTAATGCAGTGTAACTACTGTAGCATGTAAATAATGCACATAAAATACAAACGTGAGCAAGGGTGTTCAACAATCCCCATTATATCGAATCAACAGCCACGTGCAACCTAGCTAGCAGGTGAAGAACACAAACAACGAAATCACCAGCTAACGATGAACTGACAACATAAGTTATACGGTTCAGTTCTCAAGGACGCACACACACGATCTCCACTTGGAAATTCTTCAGCGTGTGTGCAATATGCAACACTTGCAAGGAAAAAGTAGGGCGTGGAGGGACGACACCAAAAACCTTTGGCACAGCGAATCTAAGCAGACACTTGAGACAACATCACCCAGCTGAATTTGCGAAGTTTGACGAAGCTAGCAAAGGCTAGAAATCTCATAAACTACCTGAGCACAAAATATGTCATACCAGTTTCACTCAAAGAAATGTTTGACAACGTCTCAAAACACACTCGCAGCATCTTACATGCCAATCCCGATGCAGCGTTTAGTTTTACAACTGACATTTGGACGTCAAATGTGAGCCTGATGTCCATGCTAAGCCTAACTGCACAGTGGGTGGATGATGACTTCCCACTACACCAAGTCATGTTACAATGTCAAGAGATGGTTGGGTCCCACACTGCTGCCAATCTGGCCTTTACATTTGACAGAATGTTACAACATTGGGGAATCGACAGGAGGAGGTATGCATGTGGTGTTGTGAGACAATGCAAGGCACAAGGTCAAAGCACTGAATGACACCAACTTGGCTAGTTTGAGCTCAATCAATTTGTTCATTTGTCACGTGAAATCAAAAAAAATCTAAAAAGTAAGTGAAATGTAATGCTCATGGATGGTCCAGGTAACTATGAAAGATCTTCACCTAATGTTTCACCTAAAAATTTCAACAACTATTTCTGAGAAATCATGTTCAGGGTTCATACACCTTTTCCAAGGTCAAATTCAAGCACTTTTCAAGCCCTTTCAAGGTCCATTTTAAAGCTTTTTCCAGCACCTTACACCACCGTACAATATATACCAATACAGTCAAAATTATTAATTAGTGTTTTTGTCACATTAAAAGACATAAAACTATAAACAGCCAAAATTGTGTTTCGTAATAGCAGAAGGATCAGATATTTAAGCAAAACACGTTTTATTTTTCAAAATGTATCATAAGTAGACTTTGCTATCTAACCTGCCTGAGTCAATGTAAAACAACTTACCCCAAACAAAATCACTGGACAGGTTCTCTTCACTAACCCTGAATTATCACCTTCTCTTCATGTTTCCTAACATAACATACAGCAAGACAGCTATGGAGAGGAGCACTGAGTTGGGGGGTCTGAGCCTAATGACATGCAGCTGGGTCATTCTGGGTCAAAATCCAGGAAAACAGGTGGTGCACCCTCTTAGATTTTGCTCAAAGGTTATGCTACCCTTAATGTCCTTTCACACTTTTTTCCAAATCTAGGGAATGCCGTACAAACTTGTAATGGTTCAGTCATATAGACATGTTTGTCTTCCACCCTACAAAGTTTGGGCTGCCTATGAATTAATGTCCAAATATTGCTTCCCAGATAATGTGATTTTCTGACTGTAAAACTAAGGACATTTCAAGGGCAAAAAATATGAAGACAGGATTTGAACAGAAATATTTTACAGGCCTTGGTTTTGGGACACATTCTTGATATAGACAAGGTTTGAACAAAATCTGAGACAGCGCAACAACAACAACCTGCAATTCCATTTTAACCCAGAAGACTGACAGTGCACAGGCACCTGCCTCATAAATAGCGTATATTAATTGAATTTCTTTTTTACTTCATTGCCAAGACATACAATTATCTACTGGAATAGAGCAGTGCAAATAGTGCATAAGGGCATCCTCAACCTTACAGTAGGCTACTTGTATGACATGATTTCTGTTCAGCAATCAACGATTGTTGTTATGCATTTATTTCTCCATTTAATAAACAAACTATTCAGTCAGATAGATATTTGTTGTGAAAGAAATCCAGTTAAAATTTCAAGCATTTTCAAGCATTTTGTCCAAAATTCAAGCACTTTTCAAACCTTGAAAACACAACATCAAAATTCAAGCATTTTCAAGGATTTCAAGCACCCGTAGAGCCCTGCATGTTAACAGTTTCCTTTTTAGTTCAACCTTTTAACAGGGAGATTTCTGCTATACACTGTGTGCACAATTATTAGGCAAGTGAGTATTTTGACCTTATCGTCATTTTCATGTATATTTTCCAATTCCAAGCTTTATAAACTTGCATGCTAATTTGATTTAAGCATTATCAGGTGATGTGTATTTGTGTGATGAGGGAGGGCGTGGCCTAAAGTGATCAACACCCTATATCAAGGTGGGCATAATTATTAGGCAGGTTCTTTTCCTCAGACAAAATGGGCAAAATAAAAGATTTAATAGACTCTGAAAAGTCAAAAATTGTTACATGCCTTTCAGAGGGATGCAGCACTCTTGAAGTAGCAAAGATGTTGAGGCGTGATCACCGAACAATCAAATGTTTTGTTGCAAATAGTCAACAGGGTCGCAAGAAACGTGTGGAGAAAAACAAGACGCAGATTAACTGCTAGAGACTTTAGGGGCCATCCACACGGAAACGTTTTTTTGTGCAAACGCACACGTTCTGCATCGTTCGGGCCGACCGTCCAGACGAATCCTGCAAATGCACTGCCTGAAAACGCACTTTTTTGAAACCAGGTCTCAGGGTGAAAAAATCCGAAAACGGCTCTCGTTTGGCTTCGTATGGATGGTAAATACGGATCCGTATCGATGAGGTCATCGCCACACCCCTCTTTTACACCCTCTCCCACGGCCGCTGACGCACGCAACTGCGGTGAAGCTAAGCGAGCATGTCCCATCTCCATGGTCAAACCAGCTCATTTCATCTAAATAATCTGCTCCCTGACCCTTCCCTCTGGATTCTAGTAATATATATATATAAGATATTTTGCTAACGTTATGTAGCTAACGTTAAACATCGCTAAAGTAGCTGACCGCTAAAGTAGCTGACCGCTCCAGCAGCGAAGTAACGTTAACGTTAGCTGCTATGGCTATCTGTTTATAAAGTGGAAGTTGACAATTTATCAACTAGCTAGCTAATCTGTCTGCTTATCAACTCCTTGAACGGATTATAGTAACTTTTACCATGGCTTGTAGAAAGGCTACTGCAAAAAAAACATATAGCGCGCTGCAATCATGCAAAATAAAAAGCAATCCAACAGCACATTATACAACGTAAACAAAGACACGTTTTCTTGCGGCGGCCTTTATAAAATGAGCAGTGGTGAAAGTTATTATAGTCCACGGATTAAGAGAAAGTTATAATCTAGCTATGATGGGAAGTGGAAGTGACTATGCTCTTCTTCTCCGTTTTGTGTGAATTTCTTAGTAGCGGAAAAAAAACGCCTATATGGCCCGCGCATATGAAGTAAGCGGGGCTATTGAGTCATTTACAAGTGGATTCGTGCCTCCCTCCCTCATGTCCCCCTGAGACGAGAGATTTCTGCATTTGGGGCCTGGAAAAAATCTTCCAATGACTCAAGATTTTTGGGCCAGAGGCAAAGGACTACAGCCAGTAGTAGGATCTACTTCCGTATGTTTTCAACACGCCCACAGGGGGTTGGACTGCCGAGTCTGGCCGAGGTATTCCGAATGAAAACGACTGTCAGCCATCTTGAATCTTCGCTAAACAGGCTTTCGGTTTTCAGCAGAAAACATTTACAACAATTATCTGCATTCAAACTACCGGACGTGTGTACCACCGGGATACATCGGTACAGATCGGAGAATATGGAGGAAACGTTATTACAGACGCAATACTCGGCACACTACGTGAGCTTCGCCTGCACGGAGACCAGCGGTGTCGCTCAATGCCGCTAGCCGGTTGGGGACATCCTCCGGGTTAGGTGGAAAGCTAACGCTAGCTGTCCACCTGTCCCAGCCATCCTGCTTGCAAGTTTCTGCTCATTAAACAACAAGCTGGACTACATCCTCCTTCAACGAAAATCCCAAACGTGAGTTCAGTGACTGCTGTGTTTTTGTTGTTGTGGAAACATGCCTGAACAACAGTGTACCGGAACCGGGACTATCCAGCTACCAGGCTGCTCTCGCCGGCCCGTGGAGGTGGGCTGTGTTAAACGGACTGGTGTAGAAATAAAATCCAACTAGCTACTGCTAACTGCTGGTGGAGCTTGTGACTGTTAAATGCCGACCATTCGACATTCCACGCTAATTCACGCCTGTGTTTATACTCTGTGTTTAGCTACACCAATGCTAGTATGCGTTAGCTGAACTTTACGGATCCTGCTTGCAAGTGTCCGCTCATTTAGACCACAAACTGGACTACATCCAACTTCAACGACACTCCAAACGTGAGTTCAGAGACGTGTTTTTGTTGTTGTGGAAACCTGCCTGAATAGTGTACCGGACTGTCCAGCTACCAGGCCTGCTAGCCCTCCGAGCTGGAGATGCTCTGTCGCCAGGTAAAAGAGGTGGGCTGTGTTAACACCGAGTGGCGCAGAAATGTGGTGATTTGTATCCATTTAACTGCTAACTGCTGGTGGAGTTTGTGACTGTTAAATGCCGACCATTCTACATTACACACTAATTCACGCGGTGTTTATGCTCGGTGTTTACAGCCCCCCCCACGCCTAATGCTAGTATGCGTTAGCTGAACTTTTACGGAGCCTATAAAGTGTGTGTACTAAATGTAGCCTGTTTCGTATGTCGTTTTTATATAATGTCGTTTTTATATATGTTAAATGTGTAACACCACTTGAGTCACGATGAAACGTTGTTTCGTGTATATGGTTGAAATGACAATAAAACACGCTTGAGTTGAGTTGAATGCCTCTGTCGGTCTGTCAAGCGGTAGGCGTGGCTTGGGAGTGGACTCAAAGCAACGAAGCAGGTGCATTCTGGGATTTGGTGTTTTTCATCCATATAAGACCAAAACACATTTACTGGCTTTTCTCGGCCTAGAAGGCACCAATTTCAATTTTTTTTTCACATTTCTACTACATAAGTGACCCAATTTAAAGATATATTCAGCTTTCCAGCGGTGAAATATTCCTTTAACAAGAGTCAGAAGTTGAAATGTCAAGACTGGGCCAAGAAATATCTGAAGACAGGTTTTTCAAAGGTTTTATGGACAGATAAACAGATCTTGACGGACCAAATGGACGGGCCCGTGGCTGGATCACTAATGGGCACAGAGCTCCACTTTGAGTCAGACGCTAGCAAGGTGGAGGTGGGGTACTGGTATGGGCTGCTATTATTAAAGATGAGCTAGTTGGACCTTTTCGGGTTGAAGATGGACTTAAAATCAACCCCCAAAACTACTGCCAGTTTTTAGAAGATACTTTCTTCAATCAGTGGTACAGGGAAAAGTCTATATCCTTCAAGAAGGCCATGATTTGTATGAAGGACAATGCTCCATCACATGCATCCAAGTACTCCACTGCATGGCTATCCAGCAAAGGCCTTAAAGATGACAGAATAAAGACATGGCCCCCTTACTCACCTGACCTTCCATGGATGGAAGGCTCATGACAGTTATTGAAAAAAGGGTGGCTATATTGGTCACTGAATATTGCTTGAAATGTCAGTTTTTATTCTTACTCTAAGAAATTAAAATAAACAAATTTTAGTTTTTCCTTTAGTTGAATGTGTAGCGAGAGAGAGACAGTAGAGATATAGTGTAGAGAGACAGAGTGGAGAGAGAGAGACGGACAGCGAGAGAGATAATGTAGAGAGAGAGATAGTGTGTAGCTAGAGAGATAGTGTAGTGTGTATCGAGAGTAGAGAGAGAGACAGCGAGATAGTAGAGAGAGAGACAGAGAGACGTTGCACTCTAAACTTTTTTTGACTGTCTAACTACCAACTGTACCAAGACATGAGAGAGAGATCCTTCCCTCACATTACAAACATCTCAAAGATTTTGAAAACATGTTTTCACAATGATAAAAGTCCTGATTATTTACATTACATGTTGAGTCTGGTGGGTTTGGTGAAGGTGATTTCGTGGCTGTTAAAAAAAACAGTGTCTAAAAAGTGTCAAATGTCAGGGGAAAAAAGAAACATGAAAAATGCTGACAAAAGCAACATAAGTAATTTTTTGGGGGGAAAAGTGGAGAGAAAAAACGATGATAAAAGCTTCAAAACATCAGAAAAAAAGATAAAACAGACAGAATCTTGGGTGTTTTTCCCAAAATGATGTCCAGATTTCTTAGATCAAATATCTTTAAAACCACAAACCCAACAGAGACGTGTCATTAGTTTCTTTAATAATTCTTTTCCAGTACAAGATGCTGCATCACTTTTCTTTTTTTTTTATTAAAGTTTTATAACATTTTATTAGGAATGACAGAATCAATAAAGATTTGTACACAGTGAGCGATCGGCTGGTCGGCTCCTTCGGGTCCTAGGGGTCCTTCGGGTCCTTTACCACTTTAAACTGGAATGATTTTAGTTCAACCAGAAGGAATGTTTCATGTCTTACTGGGTCAATAAAAAAAACATATCAAAATGATAGCATCAGATTTTTAAAAACAACACAGTTAACGGAGTGAGTTCCCCCGTATACCTGGAAGTAAAATACTAGTTAACTGGCAGATAGTACTTTAAAAAACAGAAGTACTCGCACACATTTGGCAGAAGATTGAAAAGTACTTCAAGTACTTTAAACTGCAGAGGACTCGGAACCAGAACCCCGTATTCTCAAGATGAAGAAATTATTTTTTTATAACTTCAGACCAATATTCCCCTAACGCTTCGGCTACAGTGAACGCGCAACATATGCGGAGCGTTTCACCGGAGGTTAGAACGCCAACATAAAGGAAGAGGAAGGGGACGGACACCCGGCGGAATTTCCTGCGGCAACGAAAAAAAAAAAAAAAGTCGAGGAAAGCGTCAAAATATCAACACACAATGTTGAATAAAACTTAAAAACCGTGAAAAGTGAAAAATGTCAACAAAAAATGTTGCTAACACTAACCCTTTTGGGTCATTAAACAACAAGCTGGACTACATCCTCCTTCAACGAAACTCCCAACGTGAGTTCAGTGACTGCTGTGTTTTTGTTGTTGTGGAAACATGCCTGAACAACAGTGTACCGGAACCAGGACTATCCAGCTACCAGGCTGCTCTCGCCGGCCCGTGGAGGTGGGCTGTGTTAAACGGACTGGTGTAGGGTTGGGGGGTTTCCAACCGTTGACACTTTTCAACGTTTTTTTTGTCGCCTTTTTGACATTCCGTGAGTGTCCCTTTGACATTTGGCACTTTAACATCAAGCTGTTTTTTCGCCTTTTTTGTCATTTCTTCAACGTTATTGAAGCTTCTTTCAGAATTTGTCGTTCAATGCTTAACATTTTTGTTAATTTGTTGATATGTGACGCTTTCTTTGACATTTTTGATTCTTTTCAAGGTTTTTGACGGCTTTTGGACACCATTTAACGTTTTTGTTTTATTTTCCACGTTTGACATTTTTTTAATCTACTGTATTAACGTTTCTTTACTGTTGTGGACTCTTGGCGCCCCTGACGGTCACCCCCTAGAAAAGAGGGACATCCGAGGGCACCGGAGCGATCCCAGAAGTGGAACGTCGTGGATACAGACTACATCAGTCTAGATTTTGTGAGATTTTGCAGATCTTCCCGAGCCGTAGCTGTATCCCTTCTAGACCCAACCAAAATGTACAGAACGCTTACTTAAAAAGAGAGGTTTTCAGGCTCTTTTTGAAAGAGTCGGGGGTTTGTGGAGCCCAGTCCCATATATCGATATAATATTGATATATTGCCCAGCCCTCTCTCAGAGAGAGAGGGAGAGATAGATAGATAGATATAGATATTTTCTCCACTTCTCTCCCAGAGTTTTTTCATCCCCCTCGTCTTCATGTTCTCACTCTGAAGTTCAGCTTTAAGAAACACCCAAGTGCACCGGTGCCTAAACGGCCGGTATCTACAGGACTGAATGACCATACAGAATCCGCTGTCACTTAAATGTCTCGGCTGCCCTCTGATGCTCTGAGACGGACGTTAGAGGCAACAGAAGCATCGCTGCATGTCACGCTGGTTAACACTACAGATTGGCAGCAGCTAACGCTAGCCCAACGCATCCCTGGCTGTAATCTTTATGATCAGTACACGGGGCTCTGGCTCACGAGCTGCTGGTCTGGTTCTAGTACTCCAACTTGGTCACTATAGTTTAGAGCTCAACAGTTTGGTTCTGGAAGAAAGATAACACCCCCAAATTAATTTCCCCCCCGAAAAGAATCAGCGTTACGTCTAAACCAGAAGAGTCCGAATGAACCCAGAGCTGCAAAGATGAATCCATTAGTCATCAACTATTAGTCAAAAAAAGATTGAGAAACTTTTTTTTAAGTAACAAAACAACGTTAAGTGTCGAAAAAAAATACATTTAAAAAGTGCTAAAAACATTTAAAAAACGTCAAAGTAACAAACTAAAATGTTTAGGATTCTTCTTTGATAGTTTCTGTACTTTTGACTTTTTCAAAATGTTCTTTTGAGCCAAATCAAATGTTTTATGGTTAGTTTGCAGCCCTGAAATCTTTAAATATTCACATACTTCTGTCTCTGAATGTCTTCCGTACGGACCCCGCAGGTTTCACATTTCAGCTATCGCATTTAAAGTGACTAACACTTTGGAAAATGCGCCAAAAACATAGGGGAAAAAAAGCGGCCAAAACTTCGGAATAGAGCACCAAACACAGGAGGTAAAGAGTCGGAAAAAAGGTGACCCTTCTTTCTCCGGCTAGCACTGAAGTTCAGGATACTTCTTTGATCGTTTATGTACACAGTCTTGTACTTTTTCTGCATTTTTCAAAATGTTCTTTTGCGCCAAATCAAATGTTTTATGGTCTGGATTCTTTCTCGGAGCTTCTTGGCTTGCTTTCCAGGCTTAAAGTTAGTAGTATACTTAGGAAGTATTTTTTGAAACGCCAAGGCCGATATTGAACGGGGGGAGGGGGGTGAATCACTTCCAGAACCAGAGCCGTTTTAAAGAAAAGAATCGAGCTCCAGTTGTGCTTGTCTATCAGTAAGTACTCCGAGAAGAAGTCCTGGGACTGGGTCCCGACGGTTCATCGATTATCTACAAGCCCCTCGTTATCAGACACACGGTACACAAACACGCAAACACACAGACACTTGCATAAGAGCAAATCAGTCAGTCAACCCTGCCCACACACAATCATATATATATATATATATATATGAGATGCAAAAGAGCACAAAAAGGTATGAAAATGTAAGAAAAATTCATAAGGAAAAAACTTTATATATAGTATTTATAAAAAAGAGGAATAATACTTTGTTTTCCCGAGAGGTTAAAGGGTGGGCAGTAGGGGTGTAACCACATCGATTCAATATTATCATCGATGCAAGGTCCAAATATCGATACATAAGATGCCTACATGCCTGCCCACTTTTGTTGCTTTTTTATTCAAAAGAATAGTTTGTTTTTTACTTAAATGTCTGGATTTGGCAGTAATAAACCTGACAAACCCTACTTTAGTTTAGTTGCTCGAATTGAATCTAAATCAGTTGTTGACAGACTTTAAGATATCAGTAAATATGGTATCGTTGTCCAAAGAATCAATATATAATATGGTATCGTGATAGAGGTGATACCAATACTTTTTCTTCCTTCCAGATACAGATTCCGATACCTGAACTTGCGTGTTTGTACAATAGTCAACAAACAAGTCTAGATAAGATACCAATGTGTTTAAAAAAAAAATACATATTTTACTATGTAAACCAGTGCTTCTCAAATGGGGGTACGCGTACCCCTGGGGGTACTTTGGAGTACGTGATCTTCTTCCAAAAATGCTCATTTAAAAATATGTCATGCATAATTCCTAAAATAATGAATGAATTTAAGTGATGGATTCTGAACATTTGAAAAGTAGCATTTAAATGTTTTTCAGTTACGAGGTTGTTGTTTAGTAAATCTATCACTGCTGACACTGCATTGTTCCTCTTTATATAGATGTAAAAATGTTTTGCACTAGTCTGGGGGTACTTGGCATAAAAACATAATTCAAAGGGGGGGTACATTATTGAAAAAGGTTTGAGAACCCCTGATGTAAACTACTGTATACTACTATCCCTGTATGGATGGCTTGCTGTCGTTGTTGGACGGTCTGGCTCGGGTTAAACTAACATATAAGCCACAGAACTCTTATTATCCAGTTTTACAGCGAGTCATAACGGAAACAATCTATTTTAAAGTAGATTTTATTCTGGGCTTAATAACGTGGTATCTGTTCGGTGCCTAAAACGCGGGTATGTGCAACTAAGGTTAACGCACCGATCCGATACCGGTTCCCTTTCCGTTAGGACTCCTCGTCAAACTAGACATCGGCGAGAGGCTCGGAGGTAGAGTGGTCGCCCCATAAACCCCAAGGTTGGTGGATCAATCCCGGGCTCCTCCGGCCACATGTCAAAGTGTCCCTGAGCAAGACGCTGAACCCCAAGCCCCCCCACCCCGGACGCAGTATATGTATAGCTGTCCTCTCGGGTTAATTGAGTTGGTTTTCAAAGGGAGTTCTATAACTTCTATAACTCCGTATGCGTTTGTTTGTTTGACAAAGAGTTTAAGCCGAGCAAGACTGTACGACGACGACAGCAACACATCCATACGTGGATAGTAATATATAGCAGTTAGCTGCAGCATGGTGGCCCAGTGGTTAGCACTGTGGCCTCACAGCAAGAAGTTTCGAATCCAGGCCTTTCTGTGTGGAGTTAGTATGTTCTCCCCATGTTTGTGTTGTAAATACTATACATAAAAGTATAAAACAATGCACTTCAAAGTAATGTCAGATGCAATGTTATGAGTGTTTATGTTGTTCTTTGTTTGATTGCAATAAGAAGAAGAAAAGGAAAAGCAGCCAGTTACGTCACTTCTGTTGTGCAGCCTGTAGGGGGAGCTCTTGGCCAGCGTCTGTCATTAAACTACTGACTTGAGAGCTGAACAGTCGCTATTGTTTTAACTCAAGTTGTTTCTTGCCCTAGTCAGGGGTATAACATTTGCGTGGGTTTCCTCCGGGTGCTCCGGTTTCCCCCACCATCAAAAAACATGTACTAGGTTCTCCAGCCAGTGCCCTTGAGCAAGGCAGTGGATCAGATCTGGGCGCTGTGAATGGCTGCCCACTGCTCCCTTGAGGGATGGGTTAAATGCAGACAATGAATTTCGTTACATGTACTGTATGTGTATGTAACAATAAAGTAGCTTTACCTTAAAACATTAGAAAATATATGTATTTTATAACACACTGGTATTGGATCTGTACTCGGTATGGTACAGCACGCAAGTTCAGGTGTCTGCATCGGTAAGGAATAAATGGTATCGGGCCATCTCTAACTTACACCCCTAGTAACACAAGAGTTTGTTTTCAGCTGCTGTCGCTGCCCACCGTGCTGCTGGCGCTGCTGCTACTGCTGCTGCCGCCGCCGCCGCTGCCACTCGCCGAGTCCGCCCGCTCCCGCTTGTGAATCTGCTCGTGTGCTTTGAGGTGGCCCGACTGGCTGAAAGTCTTGGCGCAGTGCGGGCAGGCGTACGGCCGCTCGCCCGTGTGAATCTGCTGGTGCGCCTTCAGGTGTCCGAGGCGGCCGAAGCTCTTCCCGCACTGCGTGCAGCCAAACGGCCGCTCGCCCGAGTGGATCTTCTCGTGGGTTTTCAGCACGCCCGAGTTGCTGAAAGTCTTCCCGCACTGCGAGCAGGTGAAGGGCTTCTCGCCCGTGTGGATCTGCACGTGGTTGCGGTAGCTCGCCTCCTTGGTGAAGCTCTTGCCGCAGTGCGGGCAGCAGTACGGCCGCTCACCCGTGTGGCTCAGCTGGTGCGCCTTCAGCTCCTTCGACTGGCCGAAGCTCTTCCCGCAGGCGGCGCAGATGAACGGGCGCTCGCCGGTGTGCAGCCGCTGATGCGAGCGCAGGTCGTCGGCCTTGGTGAAGCCCTTGGGACAGTGGGCGCACACGTACGGCTTCTGGCCCGTGTGGATCAGCTGGTGGCGCTTCAGGTTGCCCGCCTGGCCGAAGCTCTTGCCGCACTGCGAGCAGCTGTAGGGCCGCTCGCCCGTGTGGATGCGCTGGTGCGTTTTCAGGTTCCCCAGCGTGCTGAAGTTCTTGCCGCATTGCGTGCACGAGAACGGCTTCTCGCCCTGCATGTTGCGAGGCTTCCTCACCGTCGGGCTCTGTGTCTTCGCCGTGAGCACGCTGCCTCCTCCTAGGAGAGAAGACATCAGCATTTAATGTATAGCATCGATAGGGTAGTGTGTCGTGCTTAGGATTGGGCATCGAGAACCGGTTCCAACTCTGAGTAGTTTCTAAAAACACTGAGTTTAACTCTCATGTTATTTTGTAAACTTAAGCGGGTTTAACCCTCATGTTGTCCTCGGGTCAAATTTGACCCATTTTAAAAAAAAAAGTCTTTCATCAGAAAAGTGAGTTTCTTTCAACCAAATTTCCAGAAAAATAACGCGGATTGTTCCACACAACGCTCTTCACAAGTAAAATAAATGATCGGCCCACTACTTTCTTTACATTTGGATGTTTTATTCAATTTTATAGCATAAAAATTTTTTTTATTAAAGAACGTTGAAAAAAAGCTTCAAAAACATCAAAGACGACCAAAACTACATTGCTTTTATTTTGAAGGCGAACGTCATTGATATCTATGGGCGAACGTATGCAGCTTCTTCTTCTCTGGTTGCAAGTCGCAATTAAAAAGAAGTAGAAGAAGAACTGCAATGTGTCGGCGAGCCGTGAACTGAGCTCACGAGGAACGTGAATGAGCTGTTATCCCTCAAAAATGTCAGCTCATGGGAAGGAAAGAGAGAGGTCGCTAAACAATATCCTCTTTCCGACCAAGTAGTACAGGAACGTAGTTCCAGGAACAGTCCTCTTCTAAGCAGTTCTACTAACTACTCTCCCCCAAAACTGTTTTACCATTTGCATTCACACTGGCCAAGTTGCCATAGGGACTGGTAGGATGGGTAAGGGAGTGACGCAAAATCAAAAAAAAAAAAAAGTATGAATTAAATACTAAATCTAATGTATATAGCATATTTGTCATAATTTAAACAAGTCTCCCCCGCCTCTGCCTGCTGTGTGCGTGTGCGCCAGCGAAAAGACCGTTAACCGCAGGTTCCCGTTGATCTTATGACGGACATGTGTTGTGATACAAACGAACCGTCAACGGTGAAATAAAATAAAAGCCTCTTATTAACGAGAGTGGTCTGAGAGACCTCCGGCTCACAGCAGGCTCTCTGAGCAGGACTGACCCAGTGACGAGCTAGCGGCATCAATTTTCACGAAAAATCTAAACAGTTCATTTCTCGCCTAAAACGTTGTCAGAAGTGAATTTAGTGATGAATAAGATGGCGAAAACTGTTAAAATTGTCCGGTTGTTGGTCTGTCTGTACCGGAAACCCGACCCTCGTTGACCTAGGTCACTAGTCTGAAAAAAGGGAACAATGAAAAGAGCATGCCCTGAAGTAGGAGCTGAAAGAGTTACAGGAACTGTGGTCAGAGGAACTTAAAAATCCCCAAATTGGTCCAATCAGAACACGAGAAAAAAAAAGGGTTCTAGGAATGTTATGTTCTAGGAACTGTAAAAATCCCTCCGGTCAGAAAGCGCCTATGGACTTCTAAGTAAGTCAAAGGTAAAGCCGTGTGCTTAGATTGCGGAGAACAGATCGCTGTGTTAAAAGGATTATAATTTGAATCGCCACTACAATACTAAACACCACGCAGAGAAATCCAACAACTTGACTGATGCAGAGCGGGCATGGGCATCTGAAGCTTTACTAGTTCAGCTACAAAAGCAACAACAAGGCTTTTTTACCGAGCGTCAAGACCAGCTTTGTGAGTTTAGCCTATTGGTCCGGCCCTCCACAACAGTCCCTGTTTCTCATGTGGCCCCTTGGGATAATTAATTGCCCACCCCTGCTCTAAAGTGTGGCTTTGTTTTACGTTACGTACGAACAGCTAAAACGGTCCCATTTCCTCTTATCTGTGAAATAATTAGAAATGTCCAGATCAGCTTTTTTGACCCCACCTATTACAAAAAGAAATTAAATGTATTGAGCTTTAGACATCTTTTAATAACTTTGTTTCCTTAGTTATTTTTGTAAACCAAAAAAAGAAACAGTGTGCAGCTTTAATTTCTGAGCCAATAAAGTAAGATACAGAAAAAAATTATTGTTATTCTCAGATTAAATTGTTTTGGTAATCCCAATCAAAACGTAACCATTAGCACAGCCGTACCTTCGCTTCCTCCCTCCGCCGGCGTTTTGCCGTCCACGGCTGGCTGCAGCTCGTACAGCGCCGCGGCTCCGAACTCCGGCTCCAGTTTGGCGACGCCGGGGTCCATCAGTAGGGCGTCGGGACGCAGCTTGTTGAGCTCGG
Organism: Perca fluviatilis; assembly: GCF_010015445.1. Lineage (NCBI taxonomy): Eukaryota > Metazoa > Chordata > Actinopteri > Perciformes > Percidae > Perca > Perca fluviatilis. The sequence goes on from NC_053126.1 coordinate 35,830,281, forward strand.
TGCGCAGCTCGGCCATGTGGATCGACTCCAGGCCGTTGGGCGCCGATATGGTGTTGGCGTCGGAGTACTCGCACTTGAGCGCGCTCAGCTCGGTGGCGTAGTAACACTGCAGGTCCATGTGGTGGTCCGATTTGATGTACTCCAGAGTGTCCGTCACCTGAAACCCAGACAGCTGCAGTCACGCACAGAAAATACCAACAAGTAGAACAGACAGACACACACAAACTGACAGTCACACACACACACACACACACACACACACACACACACACACACACACACACACACACACACACACACACACACACACTTTACAGAGTAAGATCCTTCTAGTTTAACATGAAACGGCCCCGAAATCACCATCACCAAACCCACCAGACTCCATGTAAATAATCAGGACTTTTAGCGTGTTTAGAGCCAGCATATCTCCACCAGACTCCATGTAAATAATCAAGACTTTTAGCGTGTATAGAGCCAGCATATCTCCACCAGACTCCATGTAAATAATCAGGACTTTTAGCGTGTATAGAGCCAGCATATCTCCACATGTAAATGGGTGAATTAAGGGTTTAATTCAACCAAACCAGAGTGGTGATTGTTGGAACAGTGGAAAGATGAACCAAGACGGCTTTTGATAGTTTTATTTAGTTTCTGTCAACTTTGAATGAAGTGTGTTTTACGATGATAAAAGTCCTGATTATTTACATGGAGTCTGGTGGGTTTGGTGGTGGTGATTTCATTTTAGCATGGGGTAGTGTGAACGGGGTTTGTAGTTACCTGGGAGATGTAGTCGAACACGGAGCTGGGCTCGTACTGCGACTTGTAGTCCAGCTCGGCGGAGTCACCATGGTGGAAGTGGCCAAGGTGGGGGTCACCGTGGTGGCCATGGCGCTCCGACTTGATGTAGTCGAGGCCGCTGATCTCCATCTTGATCATGTCGCGGCCCAGCTCAGCGGTGGCCAGCGGCTGGATCTCCGACAGGTCCACCGTGCCGATGGGCTCCAGCTCGCCGTCCTCCGGCTCGCTCTTCACGCACGCCAGCATCGCCAGCGGCTCCGCCAGCTCCGGCGGCGAGCCACACTCCAGCCTCAAGCACTCCGCCTCCAAGTCTGTCATGCTAAAAGGGGGCGGAGCCAAGCCTCCTCGCCTCGCGTTGCTTCCACTCACCTGTTGAAAACTCCTTCCCGTCTTCCCTGAGTGTCTGGAGAAACGGGCGGCTCTAAGGTGGAGGTGGTGCGGGGCTTGGTAGTTTGGGGGGGGGTCGTGTCCCTGAGTGCGTCGCCTCTGTGATTTCACCACCCACGCCTGACTGGGACCAGCCTGCAGAGAGACACCGGAGATTTTTAACATTTCACATTTCTTTCTCCGGAAAATAAAGCTGCCTTCAAGTGCAGCTTGGAAACGTCAAGATCTATAAACCATCCAAACCAACCAAAAACAGGAACTGTGAAATATAAAGTCTGCTTGTGCTACATCGGGGGGGGGTTAAAGAACACAGCAGTGTTTTCCCTCGGTTTGTGGAAGACTATGAGGTTGCGTGTGTTTCTAGAAGATTTGTTGGTTTTTCCCCTATTTTAAGAAGCATTTTTTTTTTTTTTTTTTCTTTTTGTTTTTTGGTTTTGCTTCTCTTTGTAGAAGTGTTGGGTCTCTTTTAAGTCATTTGTGTGTTCAGGCTCTGTGGTCATTTTGCTTCTCTTTGTGGTAAGTTTTGCATCTCTTTTCCCACATCATTTTGGACCGTTATTATCACCATATCTGGGTCTGAAACATTGGAAAAGCTAGAGCAGATAGGTAATACACAAAAAAAGCTTAAATAATACAATACCAAATGCATGCAGCGTAGTCCTTCACAAAGCGATGGAGAACACTGGTAGTACGAGCAGTTGTTGCCAGATAAAGATTACTTTTCCAAGCCAAAGACAAACTGCCCCAAATTTCTTGCCGGTAAAACAGACCAATCTGGAGACATTTCTGCAGACGGCCGATCCAATCAGACACTTCGCTTCATTCATCCCCGGGTTGATTGGCTAGCAACTTCACAATGTTCCCCGCCAGAGTTCATCTTTACCCGCATTCGGAGGGTTTGTCGGGTGTCAATTTAAGCCCTCAGGACACAAAGTTTGTCTCTGCGTCTGAAATGTGTAAATGTAAAGCCCTGGTCCCTCTTGACACAACGTTTAGGACTTGACTGTGAAAAAGTGGGAGTGAAGAACACTGATTTTGCTCCTCCGGCATCTGCCTAAACATAAATATGATTTACACGCTGAAACAGATGCTCAGCTGCACTGGAATAACACGCTTTACTTCTGGTAGACTGTGTTCTGAAACAGAAATGCAAACTATGTTGCCCTGATGCGGTGTGTAGACGTGGTGTATTCTATCAGCTGGAGTCATCAGACTGCATCCTGTCACAGAAGTTTCACGTGAAATTTAGCAAACAGCGGCCTCAGACATCTAAAATTATATATAAATATATATAACTACAAAGCCAACAGGTTTAGAGCAGCAGAGGGAGAAGACAGTTTGTTTAACATCTGAAGTTTTTTTTGCATGGAGTTGTGTTTTCACCGCAGCAGCACAAATATACTACTACCACTGGGAACAACAATTGTTTGAAACTGGTCCAGTATTACGATTGAACAGCCCCAAAAATCACCATGATCAAACTCCAGACTCCATGTAAATAATCAGGACTTTTAGAGTGTATAGAGCCAGCATATCTCCACATGTAAATGGGTGAATTAAGGGTTTATTTCAACCAAACCAGAGTGGTGATTGTTGGAACAGTGGAAAGATGAACCAAGACAGCTTTTGATAGTTTATTTAGTTTCTGTCCACTTTGAATGAAGTGTGTTTTACGATGCTAAAAGTCCTGATTATTTACATGGAGTCTGGTGGGTTTGGTGGTGGTGATTTCATGTTAAACTAAAAGGATCTTGCTCTTTAACTAAAAAGGTCTCTCTCTGTAGGGATCCATCCCATAATGTTGTCAGACACTTATAATAATAATAGAATAATAATCTGAGTCGGTCAGCAGCAACAACAGAACTTTTAGTGGACTCTAACTGCTGCTGAACATTAGTCCTTTAGGGTTACATTACAGCTTGGTTCTGGTTTAATACTGGACCAGTTACACAGATTGTTGTTCCCATCAGACACTCAGACACACAAACATGACATTTACGTCAGACAGGGTTTGAATGCAGGACTTTAACATTGCAGTGGCGTATTTCCACCGTGTAAACAAAAGTACTTTTTCTGCAGCAAATGCTCTGAATACTTCTTCCTGCAGCGGCCGCCCCGCACACACTCACTGTAAAGTTCAGCCCTGGTAGCCTGTTAACCCTCGAAACTACAATCTGCACTTTCCTAAAAATAAAAACTACAAAAACAACAAAGGAAACAGAGAAAACGTTACGTTGGCTGTGTACCGGCTGCAGGCTCTGGTGCTGCTACCCAGGAGTGTAAAAGTCATTACCTGTCTCTTCAAACACTCAGGTAGTCTTTTCAACTCGCCACGCAGCCTCCGCACCAAACCGACTGAAAGAATCTGGCGGTGATTTCCCCCAAAATAACAGCGCGTCATCCGCTTTTATCAGCGGGAAGCCCTCCGTGTCGGCTCTTCTTCCTCTCGGGGTGAAAACTCCGCATGACAGGGGAGGAACATGTATTTAAACGCGTTTTAGTGGCATACAAAGACAGGGCAAGATGCCATGTCTAGCTAGCTAGCCAGTGGCCATCTTGTTTATCACACTGGCAGCATGCTAAGCTAACTAACTAGCGGGTTCGGTTGTGGCCAGAAGGGATACAGCTACGACCGGAGGTTACGCAAAATTACGCAAAATCCAGCAAAATCTAGGTTAACGTAATATATTTGTAATACTTTCACACAGGAAACGCGTGTTCGTTCCTCGGGAGTGTTTTAGTCCAAGCCACGATTTTATTTATTTATCTTAACTAGACGTTTTGGTGCCTTAACGTAACTCTCGTCACCGTAGCTGTATCCCATGCAGCCTTAAGCTAACTAGCGTTAGCTGCTGTTAGCACGGAGGAGGAGGAGGAGGAGGAGGAGGGGGGGAGAAAGTGAGAGTGAAGCCGGGGATGAGAGGCAGGCAGCCGGGGGAGGGGGCAGCTGTGTCCTCGGGCTGCCTGGTGCTACTCCTCCCCGGTGATCAGGCGGAGTTAGCGCCGCGGGACGGCTGACAGCTCCGACAACAAACAAAAGAAACCAACGGTGTCAAATTCTGAAATCTGTGCGGGGGGAGAGAGACGCGCGCGGCTCGGCGCCGATCTGTCAAAAAAACAACAAGAAGAGAAGCAGGAAACCGAGCGGCGGCGTTAGCGGTACGTTACCTGCGGGTGGTCCGGTTCATGGCTCCGTCTCGGTCACTCGTAGATAACTCCGCCGGACCCGCCACGTCCACCTCGGCAGAACAACCCGCCGCCTCGCCTCCTCTCCTCCCCTCTATCACTGACTAATTCCGCTCCCTCCTTCCTTCCCTCCCTCCTTCCTTTCTCGCCTTTCTCACTCACCCCTTCGCTATTCCTTCCTTCCTTCCTTCCTTCCTTCGTTCCCTCCTTCCTGCCAGCCCACTGGTCGCTCAACCACTGCCAAACTATGTATAGAAGTACAGTAATCCAATTTTTCATACCACACACGTAGAAAAAAAAAAAAAAAATAACACATATACACATATACACATATATACACACATACACACAGAGACACAGACAGAGAGAGAGACACAAGAGAGGCCGCAGACAAGAGAGACAGAGAGAGAGACACAGACACAGAGAGAGACAGAGGCAGAGATACACAGGAAAGACAGAGAGAGAATATATAAGGAAGGAGAGAGGAGAGAAAGACAGGAGACAGGAGAGAGAGAGAGAGAGAGAGAAAGAGAGAGAGAGAGAGGAGAGAGGAAGGGAGGAAGAGGGAGGAGGAGAGGAAAGGAGGAAAGGAGAGAGGAGAGGAGGAGAGAGAGAGAAAAGAGGAGAAGGAGAGAGGAGAGAGAGAGAGAGAGAGAGAGAGAGAGAGAGAGAGAGAGAGGAAAGAGAGAGAGAGAGGAGAGAGAGAGAGGAAAGAGAGAGAGGAAAGAGAGAGAAAGAGAGAGAGGAAAGAGAGAGAGAGAGAGAGAGAGAGAGAGAGAGAGAGAGAGAGAGAGAGAGAGAGAGAGAGAGAGAGAGAGAGAGAGAAAGAGGAGAGAGAGAGAGAAAGAGAGAGAGGAAAGAGAGAGAGAGAGAGAGAGAGAGAAAGAGAGAGAGAGAGAGAGAGAAAGAGAGAGGAAAGAGAGAGAGAAGAGAGAAAAGAGAGAGAGAGAGAGAGAGGAGAGAGAGAGAGAGAGAGAGAGAGAGAGAGAGAGAGAGAGAGAGAGAAAGAGAGAGAGAGAGAGAGAGAGAGAGAGAGAGAGAGAGGAAAGAGAGAGAATAAGGAAGAGGAGGAAGGAGGAGAGAGAAAGGATGAAGAGATAGGGAGAAGAGGGAAGGAAAGAGAGAAGGAGGAAGAAGAGAGAGTGGAGGAGGAGGAAGGAATGGAGGAATGGAGGAGAAGGAGGAAGGAGTGGAGAGGAAGGGAGGAGAAGGAAGAATGGAATATGGAGGAAAGGAAAGAATAGAAGAGAATGAATGGAGAGGAAGAGGACATGGAAGGAAAGGAAGGAAGAAAGGGAAAGGAATGAAGGAATGGAAAGGTGTAGTGGAAAGGCAATGGAATATGGGGGGAATGGAAGGAAAGGAAAAGAAATGGAGGAAATGGAAAGAAGGAAAAAAGAATGGAAATGGATGGAAATAGGAAATAGAATCTGTGAAACTGGTCCAGTATTAAACCAGAACCAAGCTGTAATGTAACCCTACAGGGCTAATGTTCAGCAGCAGTTAGAGTCCACTAAAAGTTCTGTTGTTGCCGCTGACAGACTCAGATTATTATTCTAAGTGTCTGACAACATTATGGAAAGGACCTCTACAGAGATAGACCTTTTTGTTAAAGAGTAAGATCCTTTTTATTTAACATGAAATCCCCATCACCAAACCCACCAGACTCCATGTAAATAATCACTACTTTTATAATCTTAAAAACACACTCATTCAAAGTGGACAGAAACTAAATAAAACTACCAAAATCCGTCTTGGTTCATCTTTCCACTGTTCCAACAATCACCACCCTGGTTTGGTTGAAATAAACCCTTAATTCACCCATTTACATGTGGAGATATGCTGGCTCTATACACGCTAAAAGTCCTGATTATTTACATGGAGTCTGGTGGGTTTGGAGATGGTGATTTCGGGGCTCTTTCGTGTGAAACTAAAAGGATCTAACTCTTTAACAAAAAGGTCTATCTCTGTAGGGATCCTTTCTATAATGTTAAACACGGTTGTCCACTTAGTCACTCAGACACAAAACCATGGGAACATAGGGTCCAGGGTGAAAAGAAAAAACAAAGAAATAATCCTTCATGAACCCTTTATTTTAAAGATCCAGTTCCCTCTGGGTTCCTAGTGAAACCAGCTGATTCCTTGCTTTCTCTCTTTTCACAGCCCGCAGTTTTTTAACCGAAGAGGCTGAAACACCGGCTTCTCTCCACACGGGAACCACGCAACCACTTTTCAGAAAACCGCCAAACACATAAAATATAGATCACAGCACTCCAGCTGTGTGATATGAACACATGAATGCCACCCGAGTGCTGAAAATAATACAGAGTTTGACCATTTACAATTATCGCTGATTTATCGAGCGCGTTTTGGGAATCAAAATGTCTGGAGAGAAATGCATCTGGTGGGAATTATTATCAATAGCTACTGGGTAAGATTTGATAACAGCACAGCCTGCAAAGATCTTAAAGTCTTAACTATGGAGTTAAACATCTCCCATTTTGTTCCATATCTGTATCACATAATTAGGATTTTTCTTTGTCTTTTAATGGCAAGAAAAAGATCTCAATTATCAGAGTAGTATCTCACAAATTTGAGCTTAAGGATGTGTACTTAATTGGCTTTTACAAAAAGAATGCATCTATCAAATAATCAGTCAAAGAGCAGTTTTAGGAAATACAATCAAAGACATATATGGCCGACAGCGTGAAGGCTGTCACGTGACTTGTGTTGCTGAGTTTCGGTTTGTTTTCAACAACTCCACGAGTGATTTGGTCCGGAGCCGCAAAACATATTGGAGCTTTTCTGCAGAAGTTCCACAAATTGCTGGCTGTATACTTTCCAGCAAACGCTGTGTGCTTGTTCCGGAAATGTCTTTTAATAAAACTTTGCTAAATTTCTTGCCTTAGATCAAGTATAGCTGTATCTGTCTACGTACTATTAAGGTCTTTATTTTATGTCTACAGAAGTTCCGAAAATGTGTCTCTCTCTCTCTGTCTCTCATCCTAAGCAGGATACTTTTCAGCAAACCCAGCATGCTTGTTGGGAGCTGTAAGCCTGCAGAGTCCGTCCTCGGACTATTCATTCCGATAACTCAAAGCCGTTTCACTCCTTTCCGAGGAAACACGTTGCTCAACACGGAAACCGTAGCAACACAGCGCACACTGTTTAGAGGATTGAGCGTTCCTCCGGTGTGGTGTGAAAAGGAACCAAAACGGCTGAAAAAAATAAATAATACTACAAAGCATCATTTTTTATCCCTTACCCCCCTGACCCAAACAAACCGAACTACAGACGTGAAAGCAGCCAAATATTCTGTGTGCTGCAGGTGTTTGTTGCACCTGGTTCAGTTCTGCGTCTCCAAGTTCACGTTTGGAGATAAAAAGGTTTTTCTCCGACAGTATCTGAAAGCATTTTCTGCTCTGAACACAGATGGCAGCCGCTGTCACATAAAAAAAACACATAACTGCTCTTTTTGTGGTGCGTTTTGACTTAAAAAATAAACTTCGTAAAGTGAAAATGAAGATGTGGAATTGGCTGATAAAGCTTTTACATTTCTTGTAGTTTTATACTTTCATCTTATTTTAACTTCAACTTTATCATGTGTTTGTCATTGTTAAATGGGCTTCCATATTTTAGAGGGTATCCTCTAGGGATCTCATTTAAAAACCTGTTAAAACTAGTTATGTAAATCCTAATAGACGATATGTTTTATTTAAAAAAAAAAAATAATAATCTTAAAAGGACTTTTATTTTGAAACCTGAGACGTTTTTTGTTTTTGTGGTTTTTTGAGAGAGTTAAGTCAGTGTACTAAAGTATAATTTGTTATCCATTTGAAACCAAAAACACACAAAAAAAAAAAATTACAATTTACAAAAAAAAGGAAAAAAAATGTAGTTTTTTGAAAATGTTTTTTTTATTATTTTTTATTTTATAATATTTTCTTTGTGTATTTACTTCTCTATTCATTTATTTATGTGTAGGCTATATATATATATATATTCTTCTTTTAACACGCCCCTGTTTGCTTTCATTTTGACATATTTTACTTCCGGGTCAGATTTCCTTCATGTCTTTTTTTCCCAAAAAGGAAAAATTATAAAATGGAATTTGTAAAAAAAAGAAAAATATACCAAGAAGAGAATTTTTTTTTGAATTTGGGTTTCAATTAATAAAAACCTTGCATGATGTATGAGAATAAACACGAGACAGACCATCTGATTTAGTTTTTTGATAAAATAATAAAAAAAAAAAAACCTGCGTTAGTTCCGTGTTTTGGTTTCAAACTATTTGTAAACAGACTTTTTTTTTTATTCTTCAATCCTAAAAGGAATAATAAAGATAAAAGGAATTGCTTTTTATTTGTTTGATTCTGAATCAGGGTATCTTTTGGATAATCCGTTTCTGGTGTCAGAATTAAAAAAATTGGAGTTATCAAAAGAACTTAACTAAATTAAAATATACGCAAATTACGATAATTATTTTTGTAGCTAGCTACCAAAACACGAACTTTAGCATATCTCGGCCACGGTAAATGCTATCAATGCAAAACCTGGGATTCTTGTATAATACCCCGCTCCGAGGCTCTGTACCAAATTTGGCGTAAATCGGCCACTAGTTGGCACTGTTTTATATTTTGTTTAATAATCCGCAAAGTCGCGATTAATGCAAAACCTTCTTTTGCAAACTCCACCTAGGCCGTGTGTCCAATCCGCAAAAAACTTTGCATGTAGACTTTCATGACCCTTATGACCAAAAGTTATCAAAAGAATTTTGATAGTTCAAGAAATGCACAAGTTATAGAGAAACAACTTCCTGTTGATGGCAGTCAAACAGAAAGTTTTGCAACACTTCCTGTTTTAACACAAAAGTCGACACAAATGTTTCTGTTGTCAGAATCAGCTGAGACGCAAAATGAAAACAGTAAAAGTAAAAAAGATACACATTATTATAACGCCGTACATGTACTGAGGTAACGAGGTCTGTGTGGAAATGTTTCATGAGGTATGTGAAGTAGCGTGGAGACTCAAAAGTGCAACCAATCAGATTAAAGAAGACGCTCGGCATTTTGCAGAAAAGTGGTTGAGTCATTCAGATGTTAGCGAAGCAGACAAGAAGTTAATTTAGGCAGAGGCAAGGAATTAAAACACTTAGATATGAATTATTAATCATCAGCGGCTACGTTTCCATGCACATACTATTCCACGTTTTTGCCCTTTTATTCTGAAAAACACAATAGTCTGACAGAGGCTACATCTCCACTGCTACGTTTAAAAAGGAATATCTTCTACGGTTTACGCTACGGAAATGTAGCCCGGGAGACCTGAATATCACACACGTCTTAATCTGGAAATGCTAAATTCGGAAACTAACTTTATTCTGAATATCTGAACGGAATATGCTGTTAACATGACCCCTATCAAACTCAGAATATTGTCATATTCGTGGAACATTTGTGTGCATGTAAACACACTCTGCGTATTATCTAATTAAAGTATTTCACCTGCAGAAAACCGGGTTCAACCCCCCCCCCCTACAGTTTCATTCATTCATTTCTTTTCTTTTTTTTAAAACGATGAACGTGTGATCTTTGAACTTTGACTGTTGGCTGCGAATGGACTTCTCTTCTAAACTCCGGCCGCTCGGCAGAGATTTTGGCTTTAATATTGCTTCACTGTTTTTTTGTTGAAACAAAAAGAATCACAGCGTTGCTAGACTAGAAAAAAAAATTCAGTTTGCACATTTTACAAAAGCATGAAGACGACTCAAAAGATGAAGTCAGTGTCGAACAGAGGACTAAAAAAAAAAATGAAAATGTAGGAATGATTCAAATAAAAACCACACCGAATATTTGGGTATTGTGTGCCTGTGTGTCTCTGTGTGTGTGTGTGTGTGTGTGTGTGTGAGTGCGTAACCATCCATGTAATTTCTGGGCAAACCCAAACTTCTCAAATATAGAAACCTTTAAAATGGGTCAAATTTGCCCCGAGGAAAAGAAAAAAGTGAGATAATGAGTTAAAGCCAGAGAGACGTGTGTGTGTGTGTGTAAATATGTGGTTGTGTTGGTATTTTCTGGAGGTATCTGTGTGTGAACATGAGGTCATGAAACGAAGAACGAGGGATGAAGGAAGGAAGGAAGGAAGGAAGGAAGGAAGGATGCCAGTAAAGAAAAGGAAAGAAGGACGTGAGAAGAGGAGAAACCTTCCTCGGCCTCTCGTTTCATCGTCAGATCTGCGTGAAAAGTCCAAACTGTAAACAACAACATAGAGGATGCAAACTGCCGAGCTTTCACATTCAACGAGTCCAAACAATCGATGCCACTGATGGAGTTGCGTTTTCGTACGAGTAGTGATGCAAAAAAAAAAAAAAAAAGATCCTGGCGACAATCCAAAAAAAAATTGTTTGAAATAAGAATAAAAATTAAAAAAAAAGGGAAAGAAGTCTTGTTTGTTGGGAGAAAACAATAAAAAGGACACTTTAAAAAAACAAAATTGGTAGAAAAATGAAAGGTCCGGGGCGACCTCTGGCTCACCCGTAGTAGGGTGCCCCATGTAGGCTGAGTCCGTTGCAGCGGCCGCGGTTTCAACTCCGACCTGCGGCCCTTTGCTGCGTGTCATCCCCCATCTCTCTCTCTCTTCCACCTTTCTATGTCACTGTCAAAAGATAAAAGGGAAAAGCCCCAAAAAATGATCTTAAAAAAGAAAAATTAAAAGGTCCCTTCTTCCTGTGAATCCAACACGAGAAACCAAAAACCTTGAACGCCGTCGCCAGAGAGGTCTGAAGTGTCCGAGCTTATTGCCACGAAAAAAAAAAAAGACAAAGTGGGGCGCCTGGATAGCTCACCTGGTAGAGCGTGCCCCCCACGTACAAAGGCTTAGTCCTTGTCGCAGCGGCCGCATGTTCGACTCCAACCTGCGGCCCTTTGCTGCGTGTCGTTCCCCTTCTCTCTCCCCTATCACATCCTCAGCTGTCCTATATTATAAAGGCCTAAAATGCCCAAAAAATTATCTTAAAAAAATAAAAAATTAAAATAAAAGAGAAAGAAGAGGAAAGTTCCCCGGCAGCCGCTGGAGTTAGTTTCCTGTGCGGGAGACATTTTATTTTACAGGAGAAAAAGAGTTTTTGTTCCCATCTCTCGCTTAATTATTCCCCCATCGGATCCTTTGTTTCCCACACGCAGCAGTTCATCTCGCCCAGAGTCTTCAGATCTCTGCCGGTCTCTTTTCTCCAAAGTCCGTTCAGCTTTTCGACATTCGTGACTAAAGTTAAAATAACCTTAAATGTTCAATTATTTCCCCCCCCGATCGGATTCTTTATTTCCTGTAAACATACTTAGTACGCAGGTATGCATGAAGTTCATTCAGTTCACAGTCGGGATAAAAAAACAACTAACTTTTGTTCAATTTTAGATCGTTGACCTTCCAACTTGGAACAGTTTTTTGTTATTGGAATCGTTTCGGAAAATGTGGTTTCGAATCCGATCATCGTTTCCTAATTCAACACGCGCGCAAGTTTTAGTTTCGTCGTTGTGTTGTTCCAACTTGGCGTCTTTTGCCAAAATGCATGTATTGTACTACACATACCTTCTCCACCTTGTCAACAAGACATCTATACAGTTTCAGAACTCTAGTCCTAACCTAATGGGAGCTAGAGAGGTTTCAGTATGTATGTATGTATGTATGTATATATGATATGATATGATATGACTGGATGCTCCCTGTTCAGCGGGAACCCGCTTTGTTTTTATCTAACGTTAGCGGCAGCTCCACATAGCGCTCCGGGGATGCTGTAGCAGTTGTCATAGAAACTAAAGATGCTGCTCTCGAGCTGCTTTTGGGAACCGTAACTGTACGTACACACGCGGCCCGACTTGAGCTGCAAAGAAGCTCTGGCCGCCCTGTCAAGGACGTCAAAAAAGTACGGGGAAGCTTATTGACGCTTTGGCCGCTCTGACGTGGCAGCGTTCGATATTCGATCAAGTTCAACACACGATTGAAGAAACAGCACAAGCAGCCACTGCACGGCCAGTACACTGACACTAGAAACCTTTTATAAATGACAGAATTTGTATTGTATGTTGGTCGCAGCGGTGTCTGTTAGCGGTTAGCTTGCTCGTTAGCCGCTGAACCGCAGCAGAATGCAGGCAGATCGAGCAACCGCCAGCTGTTGATCCGTGCAGGACTTCACCGTGAGCGGACTGTTTAGAGACCATGTGACAGCAGGTAACGTTAACTGGTCCCTATATGCAAACAACGTCATATCATAAATGATAGGGGAACCCAGCATCGGAGATTATGAGCTTCTCCTCCATTTTCTCGGAACTAATGTTTTGGTAGGAACAAAAGTTTACATCGTATGTTTCTCTGGAATCAGCCAGCGCGAAGGACGTCTATATTCCGAGTGGTTGCTGGCGTTTGCCACTGCTTGCCGCTGAACCGCGTCATAGCTCATTACCATACCAAGTTAACATACTTTCAACTTTCTGATTGACGCTCTGGACGCTCAAAACGCCCAAAACGTGACGCGACAGATTTGCCGCTCCTCGCAGCCGAGAGAAGCTTCCATTGAAAATGAATGACTTCCGGTAACTTAGAAGCTCAAGTCGGCGGCGGTGTGTACGTACAGTAACGCCGCCACAAAAGCGCCCTGTAGTAAATTTTTTCTTGTCAAAAAAAAAAATTAAAAATAAAAGACGCCAAGTGTGATCATGGCCTGAACAGATTCTTCTGGGATGATAAAATATTTTTGCACCGATTGGCGACGGTGATTTCGTGGCAGTTTCTGACTAAAAGGGTTTTCTCTTTAAGACCTTTCTGTTTAACCAGAAACGGCTCTGAGGTCGCTAGCACCAAACCCACCAGACTCCATTTAAAAAAACAGTACTTTTAGCGTGTATAGAGGCAACATATTTCCACATGTAAATCTGTAAACTAGTTGTTTATTTTAACCAAAACTAGAGTTGTGATGGTTGGAAAAGTGGAAAGACGACCCAGAACGGCTTTCACTTTGTTTCTGTCCACTTTGAATGAAGTGTGTTTTACGATGCTAAAAGTCCTGATTATTTACGTGGAGTCTGGTGGGTTTGGTGATAGTTGCCCTCTAACTGAAAGTATGTGCAGTATGTTGATTTTGTGGCGATTTCCGGACTTTTTTGTTTCCGTGTTATGTTTTCGGTTCCTGCTCTGTGGACTCTGTCTGGTTTTTGTTGGGCTTGTTTGTCGGACTCTCCGTTGATCCCCTTTCCTTTTCCAGTCGGGAAATTTTGGACTGTCCTCAGGTCCTGTTCCCGGGGTGCTGGGTCCGGACGTGGCTGTGGAGACGCGTCATCGAGGAGAACCTCTTCCCGCAGTGCGAGCAGCGTAGCGCCGAGGCTCCGCCGCCTCCGGGCGGGGACGAAGGAGACGATGTGTCGGCGGCGCCGGCGTTATCGGCGACGTGAGTCTGACGGTGAGCTTTCAGGAGAGACATCCGGCTGAACCGGCGCCCGCATTCCTCACACTCGGACCAAACCCTCCGCCTCTTCTTCTGCACACACGGGACAAAATAACACCTTATATTAAACATTTCCCTCTCATTCGCCTGCTCTGGCGTTTCCCCCTCTCATTCCCCCTGCTCTGGTGTTTCCCCGTCTGATTCCCCCTGCACTGGCGTTTCCCCCTCTCATTCCCCCTGCTCTGGTGTTTCCCCCTCTCATTCTCCCTGCTCTGGTGTTTCCCCCTCTCATTCCCCCTGCACTGGCGTTTCCCCTCTCATTCTCTCTGCTCTGGTGTTTCCCCTCTCATTCTCCCTGCTCTGGTGTTCTCCCCTCTCATTCTCCCCTGCACTGGCGTTTCCCCTCTCATTTCCCCTGCTCTGGTGTTTCCCCTCTCATTCTCCCTGCTCTGGTGTTTCCCCTCTCATTCTCCCTGCTCTGGTGTTTCCCTCTCATTCCTCCTGCTCTGGTGTTTCCCCTCTCATTCCCCTGCCTCTGTTTCCCCTCTGATTCCCCCTGCTCTGGCGTTTCCCCCTCTGATTCCCCTGCTCTGCGTTTCCCCTCTCATTCCCCTGCTCTTGGGTGTTTCCCCCTCTCATTCCCCCTGCTCTGGTGTTTCCCCCTCTCATTTCCCCCTGCTCTGGCGTTTCCCCTCTGATTTTCCCCTGCTCTGGTGTTTCCCCCTCTCATTCCCCCCTGCTCTCGGTTTCCCCTCTGATTCCCCCTGCTCTGGTGTTTCCCCTCTCATTTCCCCTGCTCTGGCGTTCCCCTCTGATTCCCCCTGCTCTGGTGTTTCCCCCTCTCATTCCCCCTGCTCTGGTGTTTCCCCGTCTGATTCCCCCTGCACTGGCGTTTCCCCCTCTCATTCCCCCTGCTCTGGCGTTTTCCCTCTCATTCCCCCTGCTCTGGTGTTTCTCCCTCTCACCTTCCTCCCTTTGTCCTCGTCCTCTTCTTCCTCCTCCTCTTCCTCCTCCCTGGTTGCCGGGGGCGAGAGGCCAGGGCGACCGGCCGGTGGCTCCACGCTGTCTTGCCGGTCGGCGACGCCTTCGATGGCCAGCGCGGCGAGCGTCTCGTTGGCGGCAGCGGCGGCGGCGTCCTCGTCCTCCTCCAGCAGCTGAGACGGCAGCGTGAGGAGACGGTGAAGCATCGACGCCGAGGAGCGGCGGCCCGAAGACCCTGAAGGAACAGACGCCATTTCTATCAACTTATATTAGTTAGTTAAACGTGTGTGTGTGTGTGTGTTTTCCTGTGTGTGTGTTCCTGTGTTACTGTGTGTGTGAGGAAATTAGTCGGGGGAGGGGAGAATGCGGCTACCAAGGCACACCCGAGCAACATGTAGTTACATTTGTTGAGAGGTGATGTCAGGCTTAGGGTTTGGGTACGCAACCCCGGTACTTTTCGGTACCCAACCGAATTCGAACGGGCGGGGAAAAAAACCGTACTACAGAGTATTGGTTCACAAAATCAAACGGTGCCAAATTTCGGTAACTGAGAGCGTGTAAGCGCAAGCTTATCAGTCCTCTCTGCATGTTGACAGAGAGCAGAGGTCCCCACACACACACACACACACACACACACACACACACACACACACACACACACACACACACACACACACACACACACACACACACACACACACACACACACACACACACACACACACACACACACACACACACACACACACTTAAAAACGGTCATCCTATGAAAATAAAACAAAAAGCTAAAAAAGATTAATATACAAATACAAGAATTAAAGTTGAATACTTATTCAATTGAATAGGTTGTAGGGACAGGTTTGGGAGGAGAGAGAGAGGGGTTTATTTTTATTTAATTTCTGTCAGTGTAAAATATTCTAAATAAATAACATAATGTTCTAAGTTAAATAGGATTAATAGGTTTGGATTTATTTTTACAACTGAAATATTTTTTTTGTGACTACAGAGAGAAAAGTACCAAAAAAAGTACCATTGGATACCGGGAACTGGATTTCAGGTACCGGTATCGGTACAGATATTGGTTCAGATGCGAAAAATGAAAGGTGTCCACTTTGAATGAAGTGTGTTTTACGATGATAAAAGTATTTTATTATTATAAAGTCCTGATTATTTACATGGAGTCTGGTGGGGTTTGGTGATGGTTACCCTCTAACTAAATGTATGTGCAGTAAAATGTTCCCTGTCAGTGTTTTTCTATTTACTAATATATTTGATTATGATACATAAGTGTCCAGTGGAGGGCAGTAAAGACACGTGTGTTTGTGTGTGTGTGTTGTCCCATTAAAAGATTTAATGAAATATTTACTAAAATGTGAGGGGTGTACTCACTTTTGTGAGATACTGTATACACACACACACACACACACACACACAGTATAGAGTTTATAGTTTACCTTTGGGGCTGAGCGGGGGTCCTGGCGGCGGCGGGGGTGCGGTGCTCTTCCTCTGGCCGTCTGCAGCGTCGTCGTCCGGAGAAAACACCTCCATGTCCTCCAGCGGAGTCCAGCGGGGGTCCTGCTGCGGGGAGGACGGGGACGGCTCCAGGGTCAAAGAGGGGGGGGCCAGCGACGCCCCCAGACTCCACCCCCCTGGCCCCCCTCTCCCTCCCCCTCCCCCGCCTCCCCCACGCTCCTTGATCTGCCAGAGGTCGCTGCACCACTTCTGACCGAAGACCTTGTCCAGGATGGGAACCCAGTCCTGGGAGACAGAGAGGACGGGGGGGCGCTCCGGGTCTGAGGGGGGAGGAGACAAGGAGAGGAAGAGGAGACAAAGAGAAGGGGAGAGAGAAAGGAGGGGAGGAGACGAGGAGATGAAGAGGAGAGGAGACAAAGAGAAGGGGAGAGAGGAAGGAGGGAAAAGTGAGAGGAGAGACTTCAAGGCACAGTTATAAGCATTTCTTTGCAGCTGCTTTGAGGTTGACTATGAAGGCCGTGTGAGGACCCCCCCCTCCCATGTCCTCCTGTTACTTTGTTGTGTGTCTGCTTTCCTTGCAAGTACTGCAGGTGGGCGGGCCACTGGCAACACCTGGGGCAAGTGCAATCTGAAAACGGTGTGCACCGCGTTGCATCTTACTCTGTTCAGACTGCAGGCAGAAGTGGCCCAAATCGGATTAGTTCGGGGTCAAGTGACCAGGTCAGACTTCTTCAGAAGTAGTGTGAACACTCCAAATCTTGCCCAGATCTGATTTTTTCAAATCCGATTTAGACCACCTCCATATGTGGTCCTGAATCAGACCCAGGTCTGATGTTTTTCAACGCGGCCGCAGTGTGAACAACCGAGGAGGATTTGATGGGACCTTTACGTCAATCTACATCGACATCTGTCACGATTAATGCGCCGGCGGGAGTTAGCCCGAGACACAGACAGGAACATTAAAAACTGGACTAGGCTACAACATGGAGAACAGTGATGGAGCAAGTCAGTGGAGGGAGAGGGAGCTGTTAGACTTAGTTAGTGTCTGCTCATTAATGTTACGGCTGCCATTACACACAAACATTTTGAAATAAAAGCCAAAATGCTGACTTCCTCCATAACCTCCCTAACTTTAGTGCGACAGTGTGCTGCGTCTGATGTCATTGTTATTGTTGTTTTGCGCAAGAAACCGCAAAGAGTTCACACTGGAATCTGACATAGGCCTAGCCTGGTCGACACCAGACCCAGTCTCAGTCTGGGCAAGCTTCATTCACAGCCCATTTCCAAATGGGCGTCACCAACGGACGCCACTCAAATGACTCTGGGCGCAATTGGATAGTCCTTCAACCATGGTGCTCATGGTGTTCATTGTGCTCTTTGGATGCTTTTATATAGACCTTAGTGGTCCCCTAATACTGTATCTGAAGTCTCTTTTATATAGACCTTAGTGGTCCCCTAATACTGTATCTGAAGTCTCTTTTATATAGACCTTAGTGGTCCCCTAATACTGTATCTAATAGTTAAGTACATTTAATATCATAAAATTACTTTTGATACTTAAGTACAGTTAATATCAGCTACTTTAAGACTTTACTCAAGTAATGCTCTAAAAGGTGACTTTAACTTCTACCAAAGTCATTTTCTGGTGAGATACTTGTACTTTTACTTAAGTATTGCTTTCAAGTACTTTATACAAGAGCTCTAGGTGAGGGTACAGAGAGCAGTCTTCCTGAAGAAGTGACTAACTCCGCCCAGACGGCTGAGGGATTCAGAGGAAAGGACGTCTCATCCCACTAAAACACATTTCCTCAGCTCCTCTCCCCTCCGATGACTGTCTCTCCCATCCCCCCTCGGTGGGAGGGACTAAAGATGTGAGTGGAGGAGTCGAGGAGGCCATTTAAGCGACTTGCGCTTCCTCTCGTTTTGGTTGGTGTGTCAGAGATGTTAGCCAGTAAGCAGAGACGGGTCTGTAAAAGTCGCGGTAATAAAAATGCAGAGCGCACCTGTGTTGATGGCATCAATGTATTAGACTGATTTGGCTACGATTCCTCTGAAAACGTCAGC